>NW_026695025.1:0-9488 GCF_021218885.2 Marmota monax
CATATGGTAAAGGGGAAATTTATCATAATCTTTTTGGCTCCTCAGGGCTGATGGTTGATAATGCCCAAAGACCATTTAATTTTTTTGGATTACACAAATTTGCAGATAACATTGCAAAGTTAGTTCTAAGATTGAGTTTATAGAGCTATTCAGACTTTTTTATGATCCAGGGCCTGTGCTAAGCATTTACCTGCATTTTTCTCATTAAATCCTGATATCAGCTTTATGAGGTAGCTTTTTAAAACAGTTATTAAAGTAAGTGATTTGCCCCAAATTATTCTATAAAGGGGCTCCACTGGGATTTGAACACAGGTATATCTTCTGAGCCTTTGCTTTAGTACAATGACTCTTTCGAAGTAACCTGATATTGTATTTTCCAGCATTGTGACTTAGAAAATTATTAAGTACATAAGGGATTTTATTTCCCTTTTCAGAGTGGACAAGCTTTCTTATCATTGTTTTGTGATTAAAAATACTCTAATACAAAAAGAAAAAGAACTAATGAGACTAGATTTCCTGCCCTTGAAGAGGTTAGGCATGTAGGTCTTGCCTGTACCCAGCCTAGACTCTGCCCCAACTTCCTGAGGGTTCCTTTTGCTTGGATTTCTGGAGGTTCCTAACTTTGTCAGGATTGTCCTTAGTCCCAGCATAGTCATTAAAATAAATCACAGCAATTAGCCCCATGCATAACTGCTCTGTTAATCCTTTTATGCAACTGGCTTTTCCAGGTGCTGGTAATACCAATTATGGAGATTAATCCCTTTTCATCAGGTTTTTACTCTAAGTCCTAGGGAATACAATGGTGAACTCATGATATATGTCTGAATTAATTCAATAGGTTCTATTGCTTTGGAATTCTCCAACTTCCATATTCAAAAGCTATCAAACTTTTTTGTGTCTTTCACAGATATTATCAATATTTCCCATATTGATCATTTTGGTTAAATGTGGAGCTAAGTAGAATTTTCTGGTCTTAAAACGTAGATAAATAAGTGAATATTTATAGAGTTATAAGATGTTAGGCTTTTTAAATTAATTAATTGGCTAGTTAATTGAAAATTTTTTTCAAGAATGAAGACCCCACAGTCTATATTGGGATGGATTGTTACATTCTATCACATTGATACCACCAAGGTGCTCTAAGCAGAAGAATAGCATGAATAACAAGAACTTTCATTACTAATGTTTATTTAACATTTGTTGTGCCAAAATTGTGTTAAGGGCTTTATGTACATTTTCTCATGTAACCCACTTTATTCTGTAAACCAGATACTATCCCTTGTATACAGAGGAGGGAATTAACACTTAATAGTGGTTATAGGGTATACACAGAGTAAGACAACTAATAAGTTAGTAGCCAAGCCAGAATTCACACCAGATTGTCTGTCTCTAGATCTTACATTCTTTACCATGATCTTTCACTGATGGATATTTAATTAGACTTGGATTTGTGGTTTTAAAGGCCGTCCAGAAATGCAAATAACAGTGGTATGGGTGGAATCTGTTATTATAGCAGGTCTGTTTTAGTATAGGCTGACATTTTCTATGTATAAATGAACTAAATGGAATTTTAAGGTAAAAATTTAAAGAATGTTTTTCTTTGTTTAGCCTATTTTTATGTGCCCTTCAATCTTATGGGACTCTCACTGGCCCTGGTTTTAATAAATGTCATGCATGCCTCATGATCAGAGGTCCTTTTAGGTGCAGTATCCGAGCATGCATTGATCCTAGATATCTATGCAGACTTGAAACTGGATAGAGTTGCTTTTGGACAAGATGGTAAAGCTGATAGTTTGTCACTGGTGTCTCCAACTCTATTTTTTCTTCCTCTTCTCTAGGTTGAAATATGTCTGCATTTCTTGGAGCTATGACTTTTTGTCTTTAACTTCTTTTTTTCTCTGTCTAGGGAGGATATATGATATTGTTCATCCATACTAATAGAAACGTAACCACCGTATGTTGTTTCGAGAACCTTGGTATTTGCATTTTGAGTTTTCCTTTTAATTGTGAAATGAGAGATTGTTCTTTATGTTAGGAATTTCAGTTCTTGGTAAGAAAAAGGAGAGAAATTATTTTGGGCATAAATCTGCTGAAATTACACTTGGCCCACTTAAAAAGCCATCCTTAAACAAAAATGTAATTTAGTTTTTTTATTATTTATAATGCATGTGGTGGAGTACACTGAAGAAAAGGTACAAGTATCTCACGTTTACCCTCTTTTTACTCTATAGTCAGATACTTTCTGCTTCACTATCCACAGCTCAAGAGTTCTGTTCCTGTAGTCTCCTCAGCATTTTAGGAAGTTGCCTCCTCTTCAGAATTTCCCCCCTCCCTCCCCCTCCTTTCTTTCCTTCCTTCCTTCCCCTCCCTCCCTCCCTCCCTTCCTTCCTTCCTTCCTTCCTTCCTTTCTTTATTTTTGGTATGGAGCATTGAACCTAGGATTGCTTCACCACTGAACTACATTCCAGCCCTGCAGCCCCCATTTAAAAAAAAAATATTTTGAGACAGGTTCTCACTGAGTTGCTTAAGGTCTTGCTAAGTTCCTGAGGTTAGCCTCAAAATTGAAATCTTCCTGCCTCAGCCCCCTGAGTTGCTGGGATTAAAGGTGTGCACCACCACACTTAGCTCTCTGAAAGCTTTTGAGGATGTTATCCCTGATCAACTCAGCCCTAGGTGCTCAATTCATTTGTTTGTGCCTTTTATTGGTAAGGGGAAGACTTCCTCAGTGGGTCCCCTCTTTGGGATCTATCTATCTCTCTTGAAAATATTTCACCTTTTGTCTCCATGACTCGATTTTCCATCTGCTTTTGTCTTTTGGCTGACTCCTCATTCCCCTCTTTTTCTTATTTGAGGTCCTTTTTGTGTTGTGTTCCCAGATAGCCATTTTGTTCCTCAGTAGCTTCCCCTTTCCTTCAATGCTTTGCCATCCCCTGGCCTCTCTTTTCTTCTCACCCATCATACCCTTCCTTTCCTTCTCCTTCTCATCTACTCCACTCCATCCCATATTAATCAAAGGCCCATTCTTTGCCTTTGAGACTCCGACAAGGTGGGCTTCAGGTTGGAGTTGGAGATGTGCTGGGGAAATGCCCCAGTTACACAGCTGATGGGAAGGCATAAACCCTGCTGTGTTTCAGGGACATGGTGACGAAGGACCCAAACTAAATGCATCAAGACGCAGCTGACCTACATTTAAGATCTTGAAATAAGTGATAGATACCCTATGTTTGGAGAAGAGAGGAGCCTGCGGGGCTGGCTGGAAAAAACCAATCCAGCAGAACCTATCTTGTAGAAGAGAAAACTATCATGTCTGTAGATCTGGAAGAGGCCCAATCGCATGTATACCTGTCAACACACGTATCGTGTTGGCATTGTATGCCATCTATGAGCTGTGTAAGGACAAATTTGTGAACTTTTATAAAGGCATGTGAGCTGGAAACTCTGATTCTCTTTTTCTAAAACTCTCTGGGTGAATTGCAACCTGTACTACGTGTGAAACTGTCATACACAGCCAAGGTGAGCAATTTTCCCAAGTGGAGGAAAAGTTACTGCTCCTACTGGATTACCTTTTCCAGGTGTCTGTGCACCTAACTGACTAAATATGCTACAGACTGTAGAACGTTGGGAATTTATAAATGACCTGATATGCAAATAGAGCAGAAGTCATAGATATTTACTTCTATCTTGTTCCCAATCCATTAGATACTAACTTAGATTTAAACTTGATTCCTTCAGAAATACAGTTGGATCAGTTATTGAATAGTACTTCTGTTCCTGTCTTTGAATAGCATTTTTCAGATGGGTCACACTTAAATCAATCTTTCTGGCAAAAAATGAAAGAACCTTGAGTTTTATTGTATCTCAGTGGTGGTGAAATCAGTCTTTAACAAACAGTTAATGTAAGAACTGTGCACATAATAAATAGACCTAGGATTCCAGCTGGCATGGTGTCTGATTTTAGATTGAATGACAACCAGCTATGGTATTTTCTGTTTTCAAGGGATGGTGGGGGGAGAGTCACAGAAATGGAAATGTAGGGTTTTTTTCTTTTTTTTAAAAAAAAGATGCTATTTAAAATAGTCTTGAGCGTGAAGTGCCCTATTTTTGGATTTAGTGACTTTGTGAGCTCAGTAGAACTCTGTATCCTGCAGCCAGGTTTATCCAGGGAAATTCAGGACCTGGCTCTCCAGGTCAATGTCCCTCAGCCTGACCGTTCTGCTCCAGGAGGTCCTGGGGGCTGCCTGGGCGGAGGCCACATGTCTTCCTGGGGACATGTCCCTGCCTCATTCTGCTGGAGACACAGGCTCAGCTCTGAGGCCTCCCCTGCAACCACGTCACAGCTGAGCCTGTGCATGGACACACCCTGTGTGTGGACCCACGCTGGGCGGTCGATGCCAGGATGGCCACTCTCTCACTGTCCTGTCAGGTTGGCATCTGTGTTCACCAGCTGTCTGCGCTGGTTGGCAGACGCCCCTGGGAGGTCCTCCCCTGGAACACGTGGGCCCGTGGCTCACAGACCCACAACGGAGTGTCTGGCGGGCTGTGAGGTGGCATCCTGCTCGGGTCCCGGCTCTCCTGGGTGAAGGCTCCTGCCTTGGGCTCCTCCCCTGCAGGTGGGGACAGTGGTAATGGCACCTCCCACAGTCCCTGGGAGGTGAGTGAGGCCATGTGCTTGGAGCTCCGAGGACACTATGGGGTCCCTGGCCAGAGCAGCCCGCAGCTGACACAGAGGCCAGGGCTGGATCATCTCCTGAGATCCATTTAATTGCTGGACACAGGGTGGACATTATCATGTTGAAAAATTTAATTTCATGCTAAGTCACATGAAAAATGTCTTCTGAGAACTCCTGTCTGAGGGGCTGCCCCAAGTGGCCAGCGTGGCTCAACAGTGTCCTGGGCTGTTTCCAGGAGCTGCTTGTCTTCAGCTTGTACCCAGTGGATGGGCTGGGCTGCCGTCTCCCCAGCCAATGTCCTCTGTGTCCCTGGGCCTCTGTATCCTGCCAGAGGGTGACACTCAGACAATAGGAGGAAGCTGCCCAGCGAGGATTCAGGAAACCAAATCAGCTGACTAGAGAGGGAGAAGCAGAGGAGGAGACGCAGAAATGTGGACCAGAGACAGCTGGAGACCGGGGGGCACTGAGGCATCAGGTGCTGGGAGACGTCAGGGCCAGAGGTCGACTAGGCCGCGTGCCAGAGCACCTCCAGGAAGCGAGATGGAGGTGGAGGGGAGGCCGAGGGGCGCTCTCAGCCACCCCTTCCTCGGGGCCCTGGGCTTCCAGCACAGGTGGGAAGAGGTTGCAGCGGGTTGTGAGAGCAGCACTGGGCATTTGGATTTCGCCACTCCAGGGGCAGGGGACCATCGGCATTGGAGCCCGGGTTTGGGAAGCAGGGAGCCGGAGGTCGTTCATCCCTCGCCTTTGCCTCTGCCAGCTGCACTTTAGCCAGGGAGAGGTTCTCTGGTCCACCTGCCTGGACCCAGCCCCTCTGGGACAGTTTTACCTGCTGCAAGCTTCTCTACTGACGAGAAGCATGTTTAGGAGGCGGTCATACCTCCTGAAGGGGAGCTGGACGGATGGGGACATTTTATACCTTTGCATTTTCTGCATATTGGGCTGTGTGAGGAAGTTATTGATGGACACAGGGCAGTGCGAGTTTAGGGAGCAGTGCCGTGCTGCAGCTTGCTCGTCTGCCCCGGGCCCACACGGAGCTGCCCCTCTGTGCTGGTTGCACACAGACCCAGGAGAGAGCAGCTGGGTTCTTTAGCACCCCCCACCTCCGGGCTGACCCTGTCCCTGCCACAGCTCCTCTAGCACTTGGTCCCTGGTTGCCTTTCGTGGGCAACCTGCAGCCCGGGTTCCAGAACCACAGGTAACACGCCCGTCTCCCCGGGCTGGTGGGGGGCTGCAGCCCTTCTTGCTCCACGGGTCTTTTTCCAAGTCACACAGAGCAGCAAGTGCTCCAGTCAGAAGCCCCCCGTGAGGACCAAGGTGGCCTGCTTCAGCTGATGCCCTCCAGGCTTCCTGCTTACTCGACCCTTACTTGTACCTTCTCCATTATGTGATGATCCACGGGGCTTTTTAAAAATCAGTTTCTCTTAAATTCTCGCCCACTGCTCAATGTGTTAAGATCATTAATTCCCAAGAGCAGAGGTGATACCTATTCCACCTTTGCATTCCCAGGACAATCCTTGTAAATATTGCATGCCAGATTACCACTCCTGGACGTGGAGTGGCTGTCACAGATGTGGAATGGTATACGCACTGAGGCCACAGGACACCTTGGTGGAGCACTCCGCTGCCACCTGAAGACAGACCGCTGGTTCCTCCAGGGTAGCTGGGGGAATAGCCTCTATTGCCCCACCTGTGAGATGAAGGGCAGTCTTGGTGGCCTGTGGGGGCCCCTCCACTGCTAATTACCCAGTTACTGGCATTCTGGGTCAGTATTATTTTTTTTCTCATTTTTTAATTTGTTAGAAAAAAAAAAAATGAGTGACTGGGAAAGGTTGGCTTGCAGCCTGATGCAGTAACTGGCTGATCTTGCCCTCTCCAGGCCAAAGCCTGCAGCCCTGGAGAGAACCTGAGAAGACCCCGACTCAGACGGGGGACAGCGGATAGCCCAGGACGTGGTCTGAGGAGAAGGAAGGAGGGCCATGCTGGGGCTGTTCCTGCTCTGTGAGAATTCAGCTCCCTCCCCGGGGGAGGCACCAGGCAGAAGAGGGGTCTTGCCAGGTTGAGAAGACAGAGGCGGACCCTGGCTGAGCTGGGTGCCTGGACTTTGCAGAGAAGAGAGTGGGGAGTCATGTAGAAAGAACTCCAGGAATCCACACAAGCACAGGACGGAATCCCACCACTTAGGCGAAGCTGTAAACTGAAACTTTCCAGAACTTGCAAACACACTAGATTCCTGTCAAGCCCAAGAAAAGAGACACAAGAAAAAAATGGGAGGATTAAGTATGGATCCTAAAAGGGGCATCGCTTAGGAGAGGCGCTGCCTTAGCCTCGGAGTAGATGCCACCCCAACCTGCCCTAGTGGCCCTAAAACCAGGTATGGAAAGGGTGGAGTTACCCTGTTACTCAAAACAGTACAGCGTTCTCAAGAGGGGAAGATGGTGCAGACATTCAGCAGTCACCACCACGATGTTCAGCAGCCCTCAAACCTCACCAGACACCGGAAGCCCAGGAGGTGACTCGAGGCCAGGAGCCAAGCTGGTCCACGTGTGCTCTCCGCAGAGAGAGGGTGGAGTCCGCCTTCGGAATGTCCAAGCAGCAGTTTAGATACAATTAGGGAAGGAAGGAAGATTGGATATGAGGAAGAAAGAGAAAGAACTGGAGTTGTGGAAATATTATCTGCACAGGAGAACCCTCTGGATGAACTTAGCAGCCGTTAAATATTGCAGAAGCAAGGGTCACTTGATTTGAAGGCTTCCTGGTAGAATCTATTTAAAACGAAGCAGTTAGGGGGAAGAAAGGTTAAAAAATGAACAAAGCCTCAGTGACCAAGGGGACAGTTCAGGTCAATGCAAATGTCCGTACACAGAGAAGAGGAGGCCCAGCCCGAGAGCAGGCAGAAAAACCTTGGAGAGAACGACTCCGTTGTTTTCTGGTTCGATCATATTGGAAAACCAGCACTTGGGTACACAGGTGTGTATTTTACCCTGTGTTTCAAATTCCTGTGGAATGTGAGACGCTCACACCATCACACAAAAGAGCAAAAGGCCCCAAGGCCACTTCTCAAAAGAAGAAATACAAATGGCCAACAAATACCTACAAAAAAGCTATGTGTCATCAGCCATCAGGGAAATGCAAACCAAGAGTTGAGGAGGTGCTCTCATCCCAGTTAGAGGGGCTGCCATCGAAGTCACACACGGGAAGTGCTGGTGAAGACGGGGGGGGAAGACCCTGCGGGCTGCGCTGGGCGTGTGGGTAGCACAGCACCCTGCAGAGTGGGTGGGGGTCCTTGGAACCCAGGCGGGGGCCACCACCTGCCCAGCTGAGCCACTCCAGGCCCTGCTCACCACTGTGGAGGTGTGGAACCAGGCAGGAGTGGACACAACAGTGGCCTGTATGCTGCCACACACACGCCACACCACGTGCAAGGCAGTGTCACCTAGACACACACCACACCCCACACACACACCAGGTACACACACCACACCACACAGTGTACACCATGTCCCACACTCAGGTCACATACACACACCACACCAGTCACATCCTAGACACACACAACACACACACACCACACCATGAACGAGGCAGTCTCATCTATGTAGACACCACACATGCACCAGGTACACACACCACACACACAGTGTACACCGTGTCCCACACTCAGGTCACATACACACACCACACCAGTCACGTCCTAGATACACACACATACCACACACACACCATACCACGTGCGAGGCACTCTCACCTACATACACACCACACACACCAGGTACACACACCACACCATACACTATAGACCATGTCCCACACTCAGGTCACATCCACACCCCACACCACGCAAACCACATACAAAACCACACAACGTCCACCATATACCACACACCGTGTACCACGCATGTGACTCACACACACACCACACGCCCAACACACATACCTCACTCTACGCACACTTCACATACATACAGACACACCCCGCAGTAATAAGGGACCCAGGAATAAGCTCCGGGCAGCGGGGGTCAGGGCCGCAGAGACGCTGTCCAGGTGGCGTGTGGAGCCAGACAAGAACAAGCGTCGTCCTCCAAAACAGGGCTCTGGTTCCGGAAGAGCAAGGCCGCCCTGGCCCACGCAGTTCCGCGCCCTGTGCTCTATATTTCGGCACAGGAAAGCATGTTGATTTCCTTACCACCCTGGGGCTTGGAGCCCAGCCGTCTGCCCTTCTGGATGTGGGGAAGGCTGCTGAACTCGGCTGGGCACTCTGGGGCTGACCAGCAGCTCGCCTCACTTGGTTTTGGTGCCGTGGACGGCCCCTGGGCCTCTGCTGTGCTTCCCCGTGGAGGACTGCAGCCCTCAGACCCTTCTCCATGTGAGCCTGGGAGCATTCGCCTCTCACAAGCTCCCCACTGTGAGGCTCAGCCAGACCCCACCTGGGGGCACAGGCCATGAATGACCTAGGTACACACCACACCAGTCATGTCCTAGACACAGCCCTCCAGGACATCCCCGGCAGACCCGGTCGTGGGACCCCAGGGAGCTTGCAGCACGCCCCGCACCTCCTCCCAGCTGGGCCACTACAGATCACACCCAGAAGTTCAGAGGGTTGTGAAGGTTCACAGGAATGGCCAGACCTGGGGAGAGAGGAGCAGGTGGGTGTGTTGGGAGCAACCCCAGGACCAGGCGGAAGCAGCCCCTGGCCCAGAGCGGACCCTCCTGGGGTCCAGGCAGAAGGGCTTCCCGGGAGCCAATGCCGTGGCTCTGGCCCCCCACAGAGGTCCTGCTACAGAGGCTCTTCGCCCAGCAGCCCACCATGCTGAAGATTTC
>NW_026695026.1:0-10870 GCF_021218885.2 Marmota monax
CTCAGTGGTCCAGTGCCCCTGAGTTCAATCCCATTGAAATTGGGTGAATAAATAAAAGTCAAAATGTCTTTAAACATACTAATGCAGAGTTTTGTTTCTAGGTGATCAAACATTTAATAAAAGGCTAATGTCTATAAAGTGTCTAATATCTATTGTCTCTAGAATTTTTCTACAATGGGAAAATATTACAAATGCTATTCAATGTACTTGTCTTATAACTTTTTTTTTAAAAAAAATGTAAGTTTGATCTGACCTATATGAAATTAACCATGGATGTGTTTGTTAGAGACATCTGATTGGTTTACAAAGTTTAAATGTTAACTATTAAATGTAATATCAAGTAATCAAACTTTTTAAACTCCATAAGGTAAAATAATTAAGTATTGTTGGTGTTTTCAAATTTTGGTACATTTAAAAATATTCAAATTACTTTACATTATCCCCCAAAACTAAAAGTTAAAAGTCCCAGTGGGTATAATTCTATATTCAAATAGTCAAGAGGTTTCAACTGCACTTCAATTAGAGTACTATAAATATATTTCCTCTTATTAACATGGATTAATTTATCTAAATTCAGAAATTGACAAGGGTTATTTTAAGGTATAAACAAAAAGAGGGATCCATGGATCAAAAATTATTAAAAGCTTCTCAATATAAAAATATATTTAGTAAAAAACATGTTTCCAAGTAAGAAAGTCTTTGTGTGGTAAAACATAATTATAATACTTCTAAGTATACAAGAGGGTCTAAGTAAGTAATGTAAACATCTATAAATAAAGGAGAAATATTAAAATATTTTTTTATAACCAAGTTGTTTATATATGAAATACAAATATTTAAAAGTATTCAAGTTTATTCCCTAAGAGCAAATATTAATGTACTGATATAAACCAAAGTTTGATTTACATATTAAAATGACAAACACTTCTTAAAGTATTAACAACATTGTGTCTGTTAAGTTTTATTCTCTAGAGCAACTAACTGGACAAATGAAGGTTTGTATACCTCTGGTGAATCAGCAACATTTATTTTAGAGTATTGTTCCACATTACAGAGTCTAAAACTTGGTTGATATAAAAATATCAATAAAAATGTAGTACACTACTCTTCTTTACATATTAAGTGTGCTTGCTTACCTTGGCTTGACCCCCAAATCTCGCTTTTGTGGATTTTTGGCTTAAATATGAGGCATAACTAAAGGTGGTATATTACTCTGACCATCTCACTTTTAGAGAGTAGAGTGTCTGCTGCTGGCCAGCAATAAAGGCTTAATTGGAATGGCAATGTGTGGTCTGAGAGTTATTTCAGGGTCTCGGTATCCATATAATATTCACCCAGAGGAATTTTGCAGTCTGAGGCTATTATTCTCCTATTAGTTATGGCACTTGTTCCAAGGTGCAATGTAATCTCTTGAGGGTTTTAAATGCTCTATGGCCAGGTACTGAGGTGCATACTTACAATCCCAGTAACTTGGGAGGCTGAGGCAGGAGGATCAGAGATTCCAAGCCAGCCTGGTCAACATAGTCAGACCCTGTCTCAAATAAAAATATAAAAAGTGTTGGGGGTGTAGCTCAGTAGTAAACTGCCCCAGGTACAAAATCCCAGGAAGTACACACACACACACACACACACACACACACACACACAGTCTAGAAGCCTCATGCATGCCAAGTGATTGCCATCAGATTCAGAAAACTCAAGGGAGCCAATACTGACCATGTAATGGCTTAGAATATTCCGTGATCACAATGTCCCAGCTGATGATGCTACTGTGAAAGATTGCAGAATCAAAATGAAATTTATGTACCAAATCCTCACAAAAGTGGAGGGCAGGGGACCATGCAGGAGAAGGTCCTTGAGCTTGATAGTTTGATAATAGACTTTCAGGAAGACTCCGCCAAAACCACAACATTACACCAAAAAATGGCTTCTAAACTCCTAACGTTCCAAAGAAGATCACAGGATTCTTATCATTGGCTCTCAAGAGATTAATAAAACACAGAATGGGACCTGTAAATTCCAAGAAACTCCAGGAGAGCCTTTCTTCTGCACTGCAGTGGAGTCTATGATGGTTCATTCTCAAGCACATTTTGAAACTGGTGGGCAATGATTCTGAAGACAATTAAAAACAGTAATGGCTTCCACGTGGAATGTTCCAGTTGAACATCTCTCAATCAGCTGCTCTTTTATGCAAGGTGAGGTGGGCCATGCCTGTAATTCCAGATTCTCAGGAGCCTTAGGAAGGAGGATGACAAGATTCAGGCCAGACTTGGCCATTTGGCAAGCCTGTTTCAAAATAAATCAAAGAGAACTGGGCAGTTGGCCCCTGGTACGATGCTCAGTACTGGATGAGGGGAGAGTAAGTTTTTAGGCTTCAAGTTGGTTTTATCAAGTTCTCTGATTACATGGGAACAGTAAAACTGAAACATCTCTGTTAAAAGTTGAAGTATTATTTCATAGGAGATAACTTCTGTATTCACTTTAAATATCTTTCATCACTCTGGTTAAATGACTTATCTTTTATAATGATCTGGGACCCCAGGTTTCATTAAGTGCTTTAAACCTTTTGAGATTATTGACTAACTTCTTTATGATCAAAGACTACATTGTCATTTGACCTTGAGCTAACATTGGGATGTTCTAGAGAACTCCATATTTGCTCAAGGGATTTCTAGAAGAGAGATATTAAGGCAATTAGCCTAATTTGATATGAGGGAGAGTCCTGTCAAATATGACATAACATTTTCAAGTTATATTTATTTAGATATTTTATTAATATTTGCTCTAAAATGGCAAAAATTCATAAAAAAATCTCATATGTTTTTAGATATAATTCTGGACACTATATTAAAATGTATGCCAATCAAATCACCTTGTTAATAACTGGTTATCATAAATTCCCAACAGATTTTTAACCATGACGATTCTAAATGTTTAGCATCAATAGTTATCATTTGGATGGTGATGTGGCTCAAGTGGTAGCGTGCTCACCTGGCATGCATGTGGCCCTGGGTCCCATCCTCAGCATCACATACATATAAAGATGTTGTGTATGCCAAAAAATAAAAAAAATAATAATATTAAAAAATTATCTCTCTCTCTCTAAAAAATAGAGTTATTGTTTGGATTATTGCCCTGAACATAACTAAAATCAGATTAATTGATTAAGAAGACAAAAACCACTAACAAGTTTACTTGAACACAGGTCTATCATCTATCTATCTGTCTGTCTATCTAGCTATCTATTTACGTATTTATTTATTCATTTCTTTATTTATTTTTGCTAGGGTTCAAACTCAGGGCCTCATGCATGCTAGGCAAATGCTCTATCTTTTCAAAATTGGAATTCAAAACAGGGTGTGGTGGTGAAAACTTTTAATCCCATCTGCTGTGGTGTGAAGTGATAAATGCAATCAATAAGATTGTCAGTTATGGGTTCCAGATTAGTAAAAAATACAGATGATGGATGTAAAATCTTGAAAAGTGAGATAAGACAATTATAAAGCAAGAACTCTCCTAGGCAGGCCTGAGACTCCATTTTGCTGCCTCCTATGAAAGACTGTTATAAGAGCTGTTTCTGAGAAACTGAAATGACAGCTGTTTTCTTATTAAAAAAAATGCATTTCTGTACTTTGTACCCCACAAATTGTACCCTACTCAGGATGCACTGGTGGTCGTGGAGAGCTATATCCTGGGTTTGATGCTATTGTGCGTCTACATGACTTTGAAGTAGATTCTCATCCCTATGACCCCCACCCAAATTCAGGATGTGACTGTCTAGCACCTGCTTGAACCCAGGACCGTGCTCAACTGAACGGCAAGGCTAATGTGCTGGCTTGCTGACTGGAAAATTTTGATCCTGCCTAGAGCCTAAGGCCCCACTTATTAATGTTTTAGTTTCTATAGTTGGCTAGCTTACATGAGGATAAGCAAGTCACTGATTTGTGGATTTTGTGCTTATAATATCTTTGGATCGATCAGGAAGCTGCTCTCCTCTCACAGAGCTTGAGACTCTGTGGTGGGTGACAGTCCCTAGTCAGGTAAGTAAAGCTCTCTTTTGATTTGAAATTCAGACTTAGAGCGCTTTCTGGAGGGACTCGCCATAACGCCATATATTTAGCAGGCTAAGGCAGAAGGATCTCAAATTCAAGGCCTGTCTCAGTAATTTAGTGAGAACCTGTCTCAAAAAAAAAAAAAACATAAAAAAATGGGCTCCAGATGTAGCTCAGTGATGTAGTTCCCCTGGGTTCAAACCTTGGTACCCAAACTGAATACATGAAAAATATAATTAACTAAATAATTAATTAATAAAAATGAAAAGAAGCTGAGGATGTAGCTCAGTGGTAAAGCTCTCCTAGGTTCAATCCTCAGTGTCAAAAAAATAAAAAAATAAAAATACATAAATTCAGGGCCTAAATATTTTTTTTAAAAAAATGATCACCTGTACTCATAAAATTTCTGCAAAAGTCTAACTCTTCATAGAATAGTAAAGGCTGCAGCTTGGAGATGAGATACCCAAGGCCTAATGAATGAGCAAAATTGAATTTAACAGTGATTTCCTGGTGGAGGGACTCTGAGAGCCACTCTCTCCAAAACAGTGTGATATGGTTGCCCTGAACATTGGAGGTGATCTCCAGTGGCCATTCTTGAACACCCCGATGCAGCAGTAAGTGGTCCCCAGGTCCATGCCGACCATGGTACCCATGTCCTTTTCTTGTCCTCCTTCTCCACCACGCTGCACAGAGCAGCAGCAGAACCGTGGCCATCAGAGAGAGCTTCATCTTGCCCTAGCTGTTGGCCACTTGCTCTCCTCAGCAGACAGCCAGAGTCACAGGCAATCCAGCAACAGGTCTCAGCTGAGAGGAGTGAGGTTACAGGTCTCTCACACTCCAGACGCCTCAACTCTCTCCGACTGTGTTGTCTCCGCCAATGTCTCAAACTATTTAGTATTGAAGTGCATTTTCTTTCTACAGTTTTATTAATTCCCATATGTAAAAATTGACAAGTAGAATGCTAGTAAACACAGATTCGCAAGCTTTTTGGCCACTATGTAAATATTAAAAAGTTAAGTGAATTGCCAATGCTTCCACACATGCTATAACAACACAAGTGTTCAAAGATGCACGTGAACATAATGTGGGAAAAAATATATTCATATCCAATCAAGATTTTTCAGGCACTTGCCTTCAGAAGCATTTTATGAATCAGCACCATGTTTGCTCCAAAATAAAGCTCATTTTCCCCTACTGCCCCTATTTGTTGAGAACAATATTATACATTAAGGATGCATTTACATGGATAATTTTATAGAGAAAATTATTTGAAATTTAAAATTATAATATTTATTTTATGCATAACTTCAAAAACACAGAATTTAAAGACAATACCAGTGAGGCACTATCATTCTATATGACTAAAACACTACCATTCTATATGACTAGCAAACAGGATACAAGGCCAAAAGGCAAAATATACACTTTGGCAATCCTATACAAAAGGGTTTCTGTCACAACATTGTTTCATAAATAAACACAATACATAAAAATGAAACAAGAAACAGAAAAACTGAATTTTGACAACCCAATACAAACTGTGGCATATCAAATTCAAGGTCTTATAATTCTTCCATTTGCTTTAGCCTGAGTCCCTGGCACATTGGATTCATGTCAGGCAGGCCGAGCTCCTCAGAGTTCTCTTTAGGCTCAGCAGCTGGCTTCAAAGCATAAGCTGATGTGTTGTCTGCCTCTGGAACAGATTTCTCCACATGACTCAGGGGTGTAAGAGCTGTGCTACGAGGCACTGCTGCTGAAGGTGAAGCTGGTCTCTCCTCCGTCCCCCTGACTTTGCTGGTTGGGGTAGGTTGTTTGTAAAATGTTGTCCCAAGATGGGGTTGCAGTATTCTGGGTACTCTTGCAGGAGCAAGATGGTGAGAATGAGAGGACAGTTTCACTGGTGCCTCTCTTGCTGATCTGGCTGGCATGTTGGGCTGTGTGGAACTTCTGGAATGGTCACCACTAACCTTGATGCTCATTGTCTCCTTTTCCTGGAGTGTACTTGGCACAATCACTGTACTCGTGCCAGTTAAGTTAGTTGGTTCACATTGCTATCCCTGAGGATTTTTTTTTTTTGGAATCTGCTGATTAAAACCATTAAATTGGGAGCCAACAGTAGTAGGGGTCTCTTTTATATTATGTCCTTCAAAGGTAAGATTCTGGCAAAACTCCTCTGAGTTGACATTTCCCACATTTCTGCTATTTTTCTCATTAGGAGAGCTTGCAAGATGAAACCTATCTACAGGAAAACAGAAACATCTGATCTTTGTGCTTGGCATAGGCCTCTGTATATCATTTGTTGCCACATCATATTTCACACTAACTGGTTTTGTGGTTTTACACATATTGTCCATCTTTTGTGATGATAATTCAAGTTCTTTGTTATCTGAAAAAGAAGAGATTTTTTTTTAACTTCATGGAGCTTGGTTAATAAGGAAGTGGTGGTTATTTATGAATAGGCATTCTCTCAAACAACACGGTCTTACATATTTTTTCCAACATTATTTTCTCAGTCATCTATGCAGAGGAATTAAAAATCCATACAATATTAAAGGCACATTCTTAATTAAAGCATTACTTTTTAAAATTTATCTTAAAAGAACAAATAATCACAAAGTACATAAAAATTAAAAAAGTCACTTCCTGAAGTAACTTATTTTAATATACTACCCATAAATGAGTATTTTCTGGGTTAGGACTTTCCTGATTTCAACAGGCAGACAATGGTAACTCTAGAACAGTAACAGTGTTTGTTCAGTACACTAACAAAGGCCGTGTCCTGAATCCCAAGGACTTTGCCTGTCACTTAATCTGCTTTCCAGCTACATTCTGTCCATACTAAGGGCAACACACCAGAGAGGACTTGGATGCTCTCCCAGCTGATCCACTAATACATGCCAGCATCCTCTGGTGAAAGGAAGGTGGAAGAGCTGTCAAAATTGCCATTGTGCTACTGGTCCTGGAGACTCCAAATTTACCTCCTTCTCTTTCTCCTCTAGTCTGGTACCAAGGTTCCTGTTTTCTCACCTAGAAACCTAGCACCTCACACTTTGTCTTTGCTGCATGTACCCCAGAAGCTGCTGTTGCTAGAAAGGTGCAGCCCTCTGGCCATGATCCTCCTCTCCCTGCTGAGAAACATCAGACAACTGTGTGCCTTGCCACTGGTCTGATGGCTTTCCAACAGCCTTGTTCATAGCCCACAGTCCTCATCCCTGTCACCTGGTCCTTCTCCCATATCCTTGGGCAGTGGTTTGCAGACAGGTGCACACCAGCATCACTTGCAGGTCATCATCTCATCTGACCTCCTTCTTCAACTGAGGCTGCTGGCTTCTCTTCCCTGGTTCCCAGGCAGTGTTCATGTGATTTGCTTTCCTGAGCCCTTCTCCTCATTGATAGAAGGGAGCTGAGCCATTGTGGTTGGATGGCAACCACCAGAACATATTTAGAGTCCTGCAGAACTTCTAGCAC
Source organism: Marmota monax (assembly GCF_021218885.2). Taxonomy (NCBI): domain Eukaryota; kingdom Metazoa; phylum Chordata; class Mammalia; order Rodentia; family Sciuridae; genus Marmota; species Marmota monax. The sequence continues at coordinate 7,521 of NW_026695026.1, forward strand.
CACTTCTAGCTGCCTGGGTGCTGGCTCAGCTCCTGCTCCAGTTCTTCCCTGGGCAAATCTAGTGCACTAGCCCTACCTGCCTTCTTCTATCAAGACAGACTCCTATGTGGAAATTGGCAGGTGGTGTTAATGATCTACTATAGAAAAAGCTCAGAATTACCTTGTATGTAATGAAAACTTCAAATATTTTAAAATTATGTATTGTTATTACCATACCTACCTGGGAATCCAATTTCATTGGACAGGGAAACAAGTTTAGATTTAGAAATGAAGCAGGATGAGGTTCAAATCCTGAATCAATGATAATTTAGGGACATGACCCTTGGCATTATTTACCTTCTTCAGAGTGTTAGCTATGGCTTAAATGAGGCCAAGTTTCATAGCACAGAAGTGCTAATAAGATCAAATCATATAAATGGAATCAGTTTGTCCAGCACTTTTCTTTGCAGAGAGGTAATGGACTGTCTTTGTTTTCAGACTTTCTCAGGCTACACTCATTGATATTTCATTAATTTTATATATCAAATTTAACATAAATGGCTATATGTTGAAAAATTCAGAGTTAGCCCTACTAAAGCAGTAATGAATGGAAGGTCTCCAACCCCCTAACCAGAAACCATTCACTGAAATAAAGTGATCAAAAAACATTGAGCAAAAAGACTGGAGCCAAGAATATGGAAGATATGTGTGCTTAATGTGCTAAAGTTAGGCCACAGGTAAAGGGACATCAAAAATCTTTAGGAGTCTATTTTTTGAAGTTTCAGGAGTCCAGCTTTTTTCTGTTTTGAATTTAATTGATGACAAGGAAGAAAAAGTGAAAAAAATTTCAGAAAGAGAACAAAAATAATTTATCAATTTCAATATATCTTTTTACAAAAAAGAAACAAAGCATGATATTCATTTAAATGACATTCATTAAACTTTCTCAATGGCTAGCAAAGTTAACTAATAAAACCTTGAAGTGTGAACTTACCTCAACTTAATTCACCCTTTTTTTAAATAATGAGAATTGTAGATGGACACACTATTTTTATCTTCATTTATTTATTTTTATATTGTACTTAGGATCCAACACATGGCCTCACACATGCCAAGGCATCGATTTACCACTGAACTACAAGCTCAGCTCTCACCTTGGTTTTTAATCATGACTTCTTGGCAAGATTTGAAATATGCAAACATATATGTTACATGACCACTCACCAATGAGACATGCATCCCATTTTTGTAATGCATTTTGCTTGCATTCTGATTCCTCAAATGATGTAGCCAATTCAAAATTTTCAATTTCAATATCTACAGTGTGACTATTCTATTGATACAAGAAAATTTTTAAACTAAAAGCAATATACATCTCAAAACCAACAGTTCAAAGACTATTAACTTGTTAACATAAACATCACAAATTTAATGCAATTCTATAATGATCAAAACTCAATTTCTTTGAAGAAAAATATTGTGACTTTGTGGAATGTTTTGTTGCTATTACGTTTGGAAGGAGGTCTTTTATCCACTCGAGGTGCAACAAAATAAGTAATACCTGAAACATTTTATGGCTCTAGGGACCCATCAAAGATCATCTGTGCATTGGTAATGAGGAACTCTTCCAACAAGGCCTGATTGGCATATGAAGCAAGGAAGGAGGAGATGGTACCAGGAGTGGTTGTAGGCCTGGTCCTCATGAGACAGGGTCCAAATACCACCCCAAGTTTTTGAATTCATCAGGTTTTCTTCAGAATGGTCTACTATCCTGAAAGGAAGAACACATAAAGTGTATGAGATTTTCCTAATAGATGTCCTTAATGTTAGTTTACTATGACTTGACAAGCGTGGAGAAAACTCAGGCTATAGAAGACTACAAAACATTTGTCAAGGGTCAAGAAGATGGGTCTAGGGAAAGAATCCTTTGTTTCATTATGGCTAGAGTGGTAAGGATTATTATAATTACCACACATCAAACTTAGTTTCAGAGTACTATATTGGGATAAAATGCATGTAAGTTGGAGGAACTACTGAACTCAGTAGCAGAATGAAAAAAAAAAATAAAAACACCACTAAATATTGCTCCATCTTTGTATGTGGATATACTCCCTGTTTCTTATACTGGAAACTGAAACATCACTGTCAATTTCTCTTTCACTGCCCAGTTAGTTTTCTTTTTTAAAAAAATAATTTTTACCTAGACATGGACACAGTACCTTTATTTTATTTATTTATTTTTATGCAGTGCTGAATACCAAACCCAGTGCATCACATGTGCTAGGCAAGTGTTCTACCACTAGTCACACTTCCAGCTGCCACAGCTAGTTTTCTAGCCTAGATAATTCTCTCTCCTGAACATCTCTCTATTCTATTGCCATGATCAATGTTTTGGTTTTACTTCAAACACTCTCAGCTTGTTATTTCTATGACTATTCAAGGAGATCTTTCTCTGCCTGGTTTAGCTATCAGGATGATACTAGATTCATCTATGGGTAAAGAAGCCATGAGATATATATATATATATATATTTGTCTTTCAGAGGATTCATCACTGATGTATAGAAATGCATTTGATTTATGGGTATTTATTTTATGTCCTGCTACTTTGCCAAATTCATTTATTATTCTAGTTTTCTGGTGGAGTTTTTTGGATCCTCCAAGTATAAAATTATGTCATTGGCAAAGAATGATAGTTTGAGTTCTTCTTTTCCTATTTATATTCCCTTGAATTTCTTGCATCTAATTGCTCTGGCTAGAGTGGTAAGGATTATGCTGAACAATTTTTAGATGAATGCTTCCAATTTGTCTTCATTTAGAATGATATTAGCCTTAGGTTTAGCATAGAGAGCTTTTACTATGTTGAGGTATATCTCTACTACCCCTAGTTTTTCTAATGTTTTGAACATGAAAAGGTACTGTATTTTGTCAAATGCTTTCTCTGCATCAATTGATATAATCATAGGATTCTTCTTTTTAAGTTTATTGATGTGATGAATTACATTTATTGATTTTTATATGTCAAACCAACCTTGAATCCCTGGAGTACACAACTTGATTATGGTGCATTTTTTTTCATATGTTTTTGTATGTGTTTTGTCAGAAGTTTATTGAGAATTTTGCATCTATGTTTTTTGGGGATATGGGTCTGAAATTTTCTTTCCTTGATGTGTCTCTGGCTGGCTTGGGTATCAGGGTGATACTAGCTTCACAGAATGAGTTTGGAAGGGTTTCCTCCTTTTCTATTTCATTTTTATTTATTTTACTTGATTTTTTTAAAAAATAAATGACAGCAGAAGGTATTACAATTCTTATTACATGTATACAGCACAATTTTTTATACCTCTCATTGTATATAAAGTATGTTGACTC